>NW_026854340.1:0-13551 GCF_026571515.1 Ruditapes philippinarum
TCTTTGACTTAAGTCTTTTGACTTAAGTGGCAGCCACAGCTTTGTGGATATGGTTTGTTGTTTATATTTACAGCCTTTCTGCGAGTCTTTTGACTTTAGCGCAGCCACAGTTTTGTGGATATGGCTTGTTGTTTATATTTACAGCCTTTCTACGAGTCTTTTGACTTTAGCGCAGCCACAGTATTGTGGATATGGTTTGTTGTTTATATTTACAGCCTTTCTACGAGTCTTTTGACTTTAGTGCAGCCACATTTTGTTTTGTAGATATAGCTTGTTGTTTATATTTACAGCCTTTCTACGAGTCTTTTGACTTTAGCGCAGCCACAGTTTTGTGGATATGGTTTGTTGTTTATATTTATAGCCTTTCTTCAAGTCTTCTGACTTTAGCGCAGCCACAGTTTTGTAGATATGGCTTGTTGTTTATATTTATAGCCTTTCTACAAGTCTTTTGACTTTAGCGCAGCCACAGTTTTGTGGATATGGCTTGTTGTTTATATTTACAGCCTTTCTACAAGTCTTTTGACTTTAGCGCAGCCACAGTTTTGTAGATATGGCTTGTTGTTTATATTTACAGCCTTTCTACGAGTCTTTTGACTTTAGCGCAGCCACAGTTTTGTAGATATGGTTTGTTGTTTATATTTACAGCCTCTGCGAGTCTTTTGACTTTAGCGCAGCCACAGTTTTGTGGATATGACTTGTTGTTTATATTTACAGCCTTTCTGCGAGTCTTTTGACTTTAGCGCAGCCACAGTTTTGTGGATATGGTTTGTTGTTTATATTTACAGCCTTTCTGCGAGTCTTTTGACTTTAGCGCAGCCACAGTTTCGTGGATATGGCTTGTTGTTTATATTTACAGCCTTTCTGCGAGTCTTTTTACTTTAGCGCAGCCACAGGTTTGTGGATATGGTTTGTTGTTTATATTTACAGCCTTTCTACGAGTCTTTTGACTTTAGTGCAGCCACATTTTTTTTGGTTACGACTATACTATGAGACAACATATCAAAAACGAGTTTCAGCCCTTTCTGCGAGTCTTTTGACTTTAGCGCAGCCAAATTTCTGTGGATATGACTTGTTGTTTATATTTAAAGCCTTTCTGCAAGTCTTTTGACTTTAGCGCAACCACATTTTTTTGTCGATATGGCTTGTTGTTTATATTTACAGCCTTTCTACGAGTCTTTTGACTTTAGCGCAGCCACAGTTTTGTGGATATGGTTTGTTGTTTATATTTACAGCCTTTCTGCGAGTCTTTTGACTTTAGCGTAGCCACAGTTTTGTGGATATGACTTGTTGTTTATATTTACAGCCTTTCTGCGAGTCTTTTGACTTTAGCGCAGCCACAGTTTTGTGGATATGGTTTGTTGTTTATATTTACAGCCTTTCTGCGAGTCTTTTGACTTTTGCACAGCCACAGTTTTGAGGATATGGCTTGTTGTTTATATTTACAGCCTTTCTACGAGTCTTTTGACTTTAACGCAGCCACAGTTTTGTGGATATGGCTTGTTGTTTATATTTACAGCCTTTCTACAAGTCTTTTGACTTTAGCGCAGCCACAGTTTTGTAGATATGGTTTGTTGTTTATATTTACAGCCTTTCTACGAGTCTTTTGACTTTAGCGCAGCCACAGTTTTGTGGATATGGCTTGTTGTTTATATTTACAGCCTTTCTACGAGTCTTTTGACTTTAGCGCAGCCACATTTTTGTGGATATGGTTTGTTGTTTATATTTACAGCCTTTCTACGAGTCTTTTGACTTTCAGCGCAGCCACAGTTTTTGTGGATATGGCTTGTTGTTTATATTTACAGCCTTTCTACGAGTCTTTTGACTTTAGCGCAGCCACAGTTTTGTAGATATGGCTTGTTGTTTATATTTCCAGCCTTTCTACGAGTCTTTTGACTTTAGCGCAGCCACATTTTTGTGGATATGGCTTGTATTTATATTTATAGCCTTTCTGCGAGTCTTTTGACTTTAGCGCAGACAAATTTCTGTGGATATGACTTGTTGTTTATATTTATAGCCTTTCTGCGAGTCTTTTGTCTTTAACGCAACCACATTTCTGTGAATATGGGCATTTATTGCTGATTGATTATATTCACAGCCTATGAACATGTCAATTTTGACTTTGTTGTGGTCACAGTTTTGCCAACATGGCTTTTTGTCTATATTCATAGCCTTAACGTTTGGACTTTACCTTGGGATATGACTTTTTTATACCGATACGATATATTTGGCGTTGTGGCAGCTAAATTTTAATGTCCCGCGTTTATAGTTGTTTATTTTGTTGTTTTGCCAGCTTCTTTTGGAATTATATTTTCCATATACATGTATATTATAAACTATTATATTTCTCTTATAAGTGGAGATGCAAGTCACTGCAATGCAATTTTTGATCATGACATGTAAATGTCATAGACATACATGTTAAATACATTTTAACTATTATTTCACAATATTTTTCGAGTATTATATATGTAGCGATTAATTGTACATGTACATTAATTTAAGCGATTAATCATTATACATTTTATACATTTGCGTTCAGTCACCTGAACACATTATCAAATATAAAATTTATATATCAGTTTAATAAAGATGTGGATTGTATTCCTCATTATGTAATCATGTAATGAACATGATTGTTTTACTTCCATTAAAGTTTATAATATAATATATATATATATATATATATATAAACTTTAATGGAAGTAAAACAATCATGTTCATTACATGATTACATAATGAGGAATATATACTTAAATTTCAGGAACAAAAATGCCATCTAGGAAAAGGATCGCGACTTTGACTAAACGGGAAGGAAACAAAAAAACAGAAACAAACTGACAATAGGGCAACGTCTGTCATGGAAACAAACGACAATGCTGTGGCTACGGAAACTAGCACCCACCATAACACGAGGAACAATGAGTCACGACGCCCATCTTCGCATCAGCCTTTAACAAATTCTATGGATGTCGTCCAAATCGGAGAAATCGTTGACACATTGACAACCAAACTGGAGGCTATGGTTGATAAAAAAATTCAAGACATTTTGGGGAAATACAAGACGGACACAAATGCTTCTCAAAATTTGCCGGTTCTGGAATTGCCACAGCCTGAGATGCCTAATTCAACTTCTTACTTTGACCATCAACATAGTCATATAGGTACTGGTATTCCTGGGAACCTTTCTCTTCATTTGTCGCCATCTATCCCTTTACATGCAACAGTATCTTTAAAAGTTAAGGAAAAAATATTGGCTAATGAATTTGTTGATCTATCATCTGTGTTCAACAAACAGGATGAATTGCTCAACATAACTGTCACTAAGGCAGGCATTCAAACCGTAACCCCTCTTCAGCCCCGAAAGTTTCTATCAATTGAACAGTGGACAGATCTGTTCGCTGTGTTTGCCCCTGTCTACAGACAAAGGTATCCCGAGTCTGCTGAACCTCTCGCCCAGTACAGTAATACTTTAAGATCAATATCTAAAGCTAGAGGTAACTGGCATTATTATGACAATCAATTCCGCCAGTTACGTCAAAGTCATCCATTAGCTTGTAACTCGATTCACCATGAATTATATATAAAGGCACTTAATCAGAGACAGCCCTTTCTATCCAATGGCCCACAAATGGGCCAGTCAAGACAAACCTGTCATAAATTCAACAGGGGACTTAGATGCTTTGGATGCTCCTACGCACAAAAGGATGGTACGGAAATCACCCACTCTTCAAAATGCTGGAAACGTCCAGCAGATACAACTCAATCAGTGCCTATACCTCCACAAAGTCAACCAAACACCATCAGATCTAACCAGGCCAACTCTTCCCTCAAAAGATAAATCTTTGTAACCCACACCAGTTAAAGGGAATATATTACATCATCTGCTTTCTGGTTACGACTATACTATGAGACAACATATCAAAAACGAGTTTCAGCTAGGTTTTAAACTCAATTTTCAAAGTCAACGAATCGGCACAGACAGTCCAAATTTGAAGTCTGTTGCCGAATACCCCAAGATAATAGCCACTGAGATTGTAAATGAACTTAAAGCTAATAGAATCAGTGGTCTGTTTTCAGTAAAACCATTTAACAATATTAAAATCTCCCCAATCGGAGTTGTTCCAAAGAAAGGACAAGAAGAGTATAGAATGATCCACCATTTGTCATACCCACGCAATACAGGTACTTCAGTCAATGATCAAATACCATCAGATTTCACAGAGGTCTCGTATGAAAACATTGATGATGCGATATAAATCATTAATTCGCAAGGGAGACATACTTATATGGCCAAAACCGATATTTGTTCAGCTTCCCGAATAATACCAATACATCCATACGATTACAGCTTACTCGGCTTTAAATTGGATAGGGAATATTACTATGATAAATGCCTCCCGATGGGAGCGACTTCCAGTTGTCAAATCTTTGAGACTTTCAGTACAGCCCTAAAATGGATAGCTCACAACAGATTCGGAATAAGATATATAGTAAAAATCCTTGACGACTTTTGGTTCCTTGCACCTACTTACATGTATTAAGAAGCCTTAGCCTCACTCAATGCTTTCTGCGAAATGTGTGCAATGCTTAATGTGCCACTCAATAAGGAAAAATCGTTCTTGCCTTCAAAAAGCATGGTCTTTTTAGACATCACTATAGACTCCTCGGCCATGGAAGCCCATCTCCCCCCAATAGAAAAGCTCAAAAAAGCGTCTATGCTTCTACAAGATCTATGCTCAAAACATTCTTGCCAACTTCGAACTCTCTCTCCTTAATAGGCCTTCTTTAATTTGCATGCTCTGTCATTTCACCGGAGAAAGCATATCTTATACGTTTGATTAATTTATCAATTGGAGTAAAAAAGTAACATGGTTAAGTCCAACTGAGAAACTCAGTTAGGAAGACATGAAAATGAGGTTAAATTTCCTTGAAAATGTCAATGGCATTTTTTTTCATCAATGAAAAAAGGCTATCCAGTGATAGCTTATGCTAACAAACAGATCGCTGGGGTTTGGCGGCATTTACAAAAGTTATTGGTTCTAAGGTGCATTTCCCAAATCATGGCACAAAGCGAATATAACATTTTTAGAACTATACCCCATTGTAACTGCAGTATATCTGTGGGGACATCTTTGGCGGAATCACACAGTTGTTTTCTGTACAGACAATGGAGCATTGGTGTCTGTTCTCAATAAAGAGACATCAAAGGTCACATGTATAATGTTTCTTATATGAAATTAGTATTGTATTGTCTTCAGCAAAATATTGTCTTCATAGCAAAGCACGTGAAGGGCAAATATAATTGTATAGCAGATGCTCTTTCTCGTTTTCAGATAGACAAGTTCAAGCAGCTGGTACTATTCAGCAAGCCAAATCCAACAAAAATAAGCCCACAGCTTCAACCACAGACATTTTGCAAGGGGTTGAAAATTTGTTGAATGGTTCTCTTGCTCCATCCACCTTAAAAACGTACAAAAAAAGTTGGACTTTTTTTCAAACATTTAGCAATTCATAATTTGAAGCTCCTTTATCACTTCCCACATCTGTCTCAGTTATAGCCTTATTTTTGGATTTTCTATACCAAAAAGCAATGTCTTCAAAATCTATTTGTACTTACCTGTCAGGCATTAGCTATGCCCATAAGCTTTCAGGTGAATATCCATTAAACACTTTTTGATATCTACACCGATCAAAGGTACCCAACGTTTGTCTCCGTCTAATGACCTACGACTACCAATTACTTCTACAATTCTGGACAAGCTGCTAGCAGCTTTAAAGATTACAAGTCAATCCGTCTTCCATAAGAGACTGTTCTCAGCCATGTTTCTCTTTGCATTAAACGCATTTGCGAGATGCAGTGAAATCACTAAAAGCAAACCATCCACAGATCCATTTCTTTTAAAATGATCAGATATCAATTTTATTTCAGAAGCAGGTCAATTATTTGTGTCAGTAACATACTGTTTCTACAATCATAACTGCGGTAAACCTCACACGATCACTTTTTCACATGGTAATGCTAAGACATCTGCTATTAAGGCGATGCATGACAACATTGCACTTCGATGTAAATCCCCAGGCCCCTTATTTTCGTTACCCTCTGGTCAACCAGTACCCAGGATTTTATTTGACAAACAACTTGCATCAACTTTAAGTTTTTGTGGCATAAATAGTGATAGGTATAAATCAGTTTTAGAATAGGTAAAGCCACTCACTGTGCTCAACGAGGTTATTCTGACGCAAAACTTCGTTTTTTTAGGAAGATGGAATAGTAACGCTTTCCGCAAGTACATAAGAGTAACAGAGTGTTAAAAAAAACAACCGAATATATATTCTCCGGTTGTATTATGGCCTTCGCCCAGAATTTCAGTTACCTTATTAACATGAATAATTCTATCGGCTATATATATGACCCTACAAAACCATAAATGAAAGCTACTTGCAGGGGCCAGTAGCTAATAAAAACTTTTTTTAGCAGTATCTATAATATTCATATACGGCTACCTACTGGTAGGGACTGGCAGCCTATATGAATGACTCTATGAATTTCTATAATTAGCGCAACATTTCGTGATTCATTAAGCTACTTGCAGGGGCTAGTAGTTTATGATGAAGTAATTCTTATATCTTATAAATGTAGATATATAAGTTTTCATTTTCGTGCTGATATTTCATAATCTATGTACAAATGTTCGTAACGAAAATATTCTAGTCATTTACATACTTGTAGTCTATAATGATAATATTAAAAGATGATATAGGTCATATTTTCCATACATTGCTAGTTTGGTGATTCATTTTAAAGCTACTTGCAGGGGCTAGTAGCATACACGAATGTATTCTATATATCACATCTGTAAATATTCATTTTGCAGCTGCTTGCAGTTGATATTTCTCAAACCTATGTACAAATATTCACTAGCAGTGGATATTTTTCAAAGCTTACAAAATATTTGTGATGACAATATTCTAGTCTTTTGCATTTACGGATTCATTAATAAGATTTTTTTCTACTTACTCTAGTTACATATGTTTTTAAATATCAAACATATTTTCATGTAAGAAACGTGGCGGAGATAGGTCTCAGTAAGACCTATCTTTTGGCCATTTTCAAAAGAAAACCTCCACTTTTTTATTTGTTTATGTTAAAGGAACATCATTTTACGATATTCACAAAATTGTTTTTAGATCATCTTACACGAATATGTTTGATGTACATGTATATAGTTATCTATTTTTAAAATTCAGTATGTGTGTTAATGATATATGTTGTATATAATTCATTATGTTAAAAATTAATAAGGTCATTCACTGACCATTTAATCACATTTGGCATTGTTTTTCCTTACACCGGCCGTCATAAATATATAAATACATCTGCTTTAATAACATCATATCTGACCACGGTTTTAATTGGAGTAGGTATGCGAAACCTATTTTAAAGTGAATGATATTGCATTTTATCACGAGAATATCTAATGTACAAATATATAATTATCATATATCATACAATAAAATTACGCAAGGGCATTTTTTCTCATTTAATTTTGACAATTTATGCCCAAATGCATTACATATAAGTGATTTCATAAAACCCCAAAAACATTTGTAAATGTTACTGTTTCATTGATTCGTAGGGTTTATTTCATTTGTAAGTATAACATTTCTTAATGTTTGATATTTGCTGATTATCTATTATTAAAAGAATAAATGTGTAGTTTGTTGTGTAACTTTTATCTTGATCATATTAAGTATGTTGTAAATGGTCAAAGGCATTTATAATGCCGGTTTGCCAATAAATGAAATGAAATGGTATAAATTTTACTATTATATGTTCCACTACATCAATTTTAACTTTTTTGAATTTGTAGACTAAAATGACATTTTGTCAGTAACATTAATGCGTGAATGCAGTTATTTGTTACTTTTTAAATATCATAAAACATTGAACTATTCAATAAAAGCATTAAAATTTTATATAAACCAAATATAATAAGGTAAATTCATTAGTCACTGAAGTGGCATGACAGTTTCGCGTAAACGTCGGTACCGTTACAAACTTACGAGTCCTTTGTAGATCCTTTCATATTATCAGAGATATAGATAACAACATAGATAACATCTATGTCTCTGATATTATACATAATTTGCAAGTTATTTTTTTATCTACTGTTTAATACTGGTGATTTTCTATGCTTTCCACTTAAACGTAGCCGAAAATACCGAGAGAGAGAGAGAGAGAGAGAGAGAGAGAGAGAGAGAGAGAGAGAGAGAGAGAGAGAGAGAGAGAGAGAGAGAGAGAGGGAGAGAGAGAGAGAGAGACAGACAGACAGACAGACAGAGACAGAGAAGAGAGAGAGAAAGAGAGTGTGTGTGTTACTTTCCAATAAAGACTTTTTATTGATTCTTGTTTGATCTCCGAAATAACTTTCGACGGCATGCCTAACGGAATGATACGGGAAAATGTTATTCTTTAGGTATTTCTTGTTGATAAAAAGTGCCTAATCTGCATTCAAAATTCTGATAAATAGTGGTGTAAAATGACCATTGCAATGGACAAAGCATAATTGATGATAGTCCGCAATGGAGTGATATTCAACGCGGCCGTAACGTTCAAGAAAAATTGGCCAGACGCCTGAATGAAGTGGCTAATGTTTCAGTTAGAATTTGTGGGATTGAAGAAATTAAAGCTTTTCAAATTGTATTGAAATAATACCAGTTACATGTTGTGTCCAAGGATCACTTTAATTCTATAGTTTACAGTTGATAAGACGCTACAAAAAAGATATTTAAGTTTTAAAATGAACATCATGACTATTTAATTATGAGCATGTCTTCATTTTTATCCAGGAATTATTTTTGCACCCGTTGCAACAAAGATTATGACCTCAAGGAGGATTATAAATGTAATTATGCTTGTAATACATACCACAAGGTACACGAAAACACTTAGAGGCTTTTATAGCCCGACACTTACATTTCTGCTATATAAATAGGTTATTCGTGGATGGCTTAAGTTCAAATTTGAACCATACAAAATTTTACATAACACACTTAGAACCATACTTACAATTCATCGATAAGACAAAATAAAAAGAAAATAAATAGACTACTGTAAAATGAAAACTCACAGAATGACTGTAAAAATCGTAAGAAAATAAACAATCTCTAAATCCAACTAAATCTGTATGTAAACTAGTTCTTATACTTTGTATGTCCTCCCAATTGGCTATAACGTCATGAAGTGTGAATAATGTCGTCGTTTCTTTTCATGGTAAAGTCTGTTTCAGCTACAACAACATTATTATGGTTAAAAGGAATTCAACTTGCCTTTCAATAAGTAAAAAGTTTAACCTGTAGAAAATCAGTTAAAATAAATCACGTTTGTGTTTATAAGTGACGGAACAGTGCTGGAAAATGTGGAATATATTAATGACAACCGAATAGGAGCTAGTTAATGATGTCGAAAACACAAAATGTCATATATTCTTTAATCTGGAATGCACACAAGATGACTTCATTGAAAGTGACATAAAATATAACCATGATGTCTTTGGAAAATGTCAAAAATGTTTACGGTCGGATTGTGGGGTTTATGAACACAATTTTTTTTTGTTACTCTTGTTAGTCAAAAAGTAATGCATAATGTGTGTGGAAATCGGATGTGAAAACCTTGGAAAAACGAAATATGTAATTGCAGGGTGACAATTCTTTAAACGATATCAAACCGAGCCTACAACATTTTCAATTTGTCGTTTTAGCCGTTCTTTAGGAATTATTTATTTTGTTGGTGATTAGTTTCGGAAGAAAATTACGATTTTAAAGTGTTATGTCATAACGTCCAGAAATACGAACTATTCATATCCAATTCTTTAGTATCTGTACAAAAATGCTATTTTACAAACATAACATGGTCTGTAATTCGTACAAACTTAACTCTAGAATTTAACCTTCAATAAGGAAAAAACCTTACAGGACTCTGATAGATTTCTATGATTTCAATGAAATTCTCAATTAAATACTTTATTTGTTATAACTAATAGAGCATATAAGTTACAAAATATTCATAGTTGAGTGAAACAGAAACACTGTATAATATAGTTATAGTTTAATTTGAATAAAATTCTACTACGTGTATATGAGGTATCAATAATTCAATTTAAAACTCTTATTATCAAATTTATATGGCTTATATTAAAGTGATGTTAACTACTGCATATATTTTCATATACATGCATCGTTGAATTACATGTTTAGATAAGTGAAACAATTTATTTAGATATGTTCAAATGGATAACGTTATGTAACGAAGCCTTAGCATCTTCGTATATAAAACCTATACAATAACATAATATTATAAAACACACTTTATTATTTGTAGTTTGTAGGCTTTGTTGTTAGATTTGTTTTAATTCTACAGATGGATATAACGGACCTTAAACAATTAAACGACAATGGCCTGAATGACACGGCTAGTAAAGACTTAATTCTGATGAAACAAAATGATGAAATTGAGGATAGTTCAAGTACAGAAGTTGAAGAAAAAGTATGGTTGGAATCGGAGAAAGAAGAATTCGAGCAAGACCGCGGTGTATGGTCAAACAAAATAGAGTTTCTGTTGGCAATAACGGGTTACACAGTAGGTATAGGAAGCGTATGGAGATTTCCGATTATTTGCAGGTAAGATATGTACGGCGTTCACGTAATTGTAATTATCATATTGAAAATAAAATAAAACAGCATAATGATCAGGTGTCATCTGCTTTACGGGCAAATATTTTCATACTGCTGTGTTGGTAAAAAATAAATTCAACAAAACCGGTGAACATGTTAACCAACCTAGCATACGATAATTGAATAATTGAAATTTTTCAAAGATAATAATAATAAAAAGCATTTAAGTTTACTAACAACTGCATTTGTTATCAATATAGATGACATGCGATGCAAAAGTAAATACAGTAAAAACTCTAAAAACCGGACCCTGTCCGGACTTGACCTAAAGTCCAGTTTTCAGAGGATTCCGGTTTTCCGAGGTTTTACACATTTATTGATAATTATAATGTGTTTGAAAAATGACTTTGTTCAAACATTTAGTATTCATTTTTCAAACCTTTTGTCTTAGTCATATATATTAATTTCTTTTTGCAATAAATGTCTTTAAGAAATTATATTATGCAAATCCATGAATATAATTCTGAAATTCAGAAATGAAAACAACACATTGTCTTAAAGATATCCTTTTAATTTGTTTTTGAAATATGTATTTTATGTAATTTAGTATTACTATTTTTGCATTTAATTGATATCCAAACAAAGATAACTTCAAGATCAAAATTTTAAGCCAAATATGAATCATTTAACAATAGTTCCCCAATTCTTTTAGACATTTTATATTTAAAAAAAACACACACACAAAAAATTTAAAACATTTTGAAAAATCATACCTATACAGAGAAAGACACAATTATGATATGATGTATAAGCTTTGTGGATATGAAATGGTATTAGCTTGCAAATGTGCTTTCTATCCTTTTTCTGAAGTAAGAACAATTACACAAATTTTGCTAACTATTTGGGTTCTTCATATGACACTCTTTTGCGTTTACATATGTGCTTATTTGTGCTGAAAAGTTGCAATCGCACTCTGCTGTCTTCAGGCGAACTATCGGCGTAAAGATTTTTAAGCATGTTCTCTCGCTTCCCTTGTTAACTTTGAATTTTATTAGGTTAACCTCAAAAGAATCTCAACCTTAAAATGTTTTATACGACCATGCAAGCTTACTCTTGTTTTTATTTTCTGCAGTCGGAACGGAGGAGGTGCCTTTTTAATTCCATTCTTTTTCTGCCTCATCACCTCCGGTGGACCTTTGTACTACTTAGAGGTTTGCCTTGGACAGTTTACAGGACAAAGTGCTGCACAAGCTTTTGAGTTCTGTTCATTGTTCAAAGGCAAGTTTACTTGGTAATAAATGTTTACCTTTTTGTTAAGAGATACTGAGGAACTCGTGCACGAGAAGAAGTGATATTGTGTAGCACCTCATTTTTTTCAGAAAAGATTTAGTTATGTCTACTTGGTCGCCATGATTCAAGCATTTTGATACAAAATCTCTATAGATAAATTAAAGAAATGAAATTGTACTTTTGTATTATTGTGTCAATACTTTTCCGTGCATTAAATCACATTAACTCATCAATAAGGGATTTTTCAATCGACATTAAAATTGACTGTTCAAAAGTTAGCTTTATGCTCACTTTACTATTTATTTATCTGATAACAGGTTTAGGCATTCTACAAGTCATGTTGTCATTTACGGTGTTATGGTACGCGATGTGTGTTTTAGCCTGGGTTCTATACTTTTTGTACAATTCCTTCCTACCCACACTTCCTTGGACAACATGTAATAACCCATGGAACACTGTTAATTGCACAGGTATTGTTTTGAATCGTTAATGTATTACGACTGATAAAAAAATTGAACAAAGATTTGCTTAAAAAATGTTGTTTTATATATATATTATCATTTTGTTTCTCAAATATTGATGACATAATATGATGCAAAGCATGTTTGCAGATAATATTTCAAATTAAGGGACCATTGTTGAAACACTTGTTCCTGTAGAAGGACAGAAATTGTCCGAACACTTAATAAAAGAAATTTAGAAAATTTGTTATTTTACCACCAGCCTTTTATTGAAATATAAACTCATGTGAGCATAATTCGTAGGGTTGTGTTTTTAAAAAAAAATAATTTTGCTCTTTTGGAAACTATTTGGAGCTGAGCGTCTTGAAAACTTAATAATATGAATGCATATTTTAGAGATTAATGGATTTTTGTTTTATTTTAGTAATATGGGATACAGTTTCTAATAGATTTACAAGCAGAAATACAGTCACAACAAACAGTTCATCCGTAAATGAAACTATTTACACACAATCAAAATTATACAATTTGACAACCAACATGTTGATAGATCCATCTCCAGTTCCTCAAACTAATATAACATCATCATTCATGACATCCAGTTCTTCAGCCTACGAATTTTGGGAGTGAGTATATTTTATGTAAATGATCTCAACCGCCTCATCGACAATGAAACAACGTTAAAAATGGCCAGGTGTTAATGTTAAAATAATATTGAATCTGTATTTAGAGTGAGTTGAAAGTTGAAACAACAAGGAGTCTTAACGTTGATTAAAATTTAAAAATTATTTGCATTTATATAAATTTGTTATTACATTTTTCATGCAACACTCTCATTCCTGCTATTCATGTGATAATTGCATCTTAAATAAGTATTATTTGCTCACAATTATCAAATTGTGTTTCAATATTTTGTTTTATCAAAATTTTGTAATTTGCATGTATATCAGAAAAGTAGCTTTTTCAACTCCTAAAACACAGAGTTACTCTACAGTTTATCATCAATTTATTTCATCAAATAAATATTGGCAATATCAAATATACATGCAATGTTTTGTGAACCTAAAAGAAAACAGTATTCTCACTCGAAAGCACGCCATTCGTGAGAATATTCTTTTTTTTAAAG
>NW_026854341.1:0-24503 GCF_026571515.1 Ruditapes philippinarum
CTTTTAGATAAGTTTTGAAATTTTTTCTTTTATTTCGATGAGGGAACGGTTCCCTCTTACCGGTAACATGGCTCTCAATTTCTATATTACTGCATTTCATTCTATCAAATTGTTATACATGTACCAGTTTTGTTAAGGGGGAACGGTTCCACTTTAAAAAATTTGATATAGATCAGTTTTTGAAAAATTTATTTTTTATTTTGAGGAGGGAATGGTTCCCTCTTACCGGTAACCTGGCTCTAAATTTCAAAATTATTGCATTTTATTCTATCAAATTGTTATATCTATTTTGTTAAGTGGGAACAGTTCCCCTTTAGAAAATGTGTCATATATAAGTTTTGAAATTTGTTTTTTATTTCGGTGAGGGAATGGTTCCCCCTTAAGCATAATGTATCTCTTATTACTGAAAAATTGCTTTATATTTATCAAAACATGTTGTATTCTGTACATGGCTTTTGTTCTTCGGGGGAACGGTTCCCCCGAAAACATTTGCAAAAGAAACAAAAAATAAAATTTGGATGTTTACTTTAGCTGTTTGTCTTTTACTTTTCACAAAACAATACCATTACTTTAGCTGAAAATAATGTAAAAATAGTGCATTAAAAAGGGGAACGAGTGTATTTCCCCTTTTTAAAATATATCGAGTTATAAGTAGTATGTTTTTATTGTTTTCTTCGAAAGTGAAAATATGCTACATAATCTATGCATAACTTGCCATCATTCTGGTTGTAAGCGATATCCAATTCGTCGTTAGGATCGCACCGGCCACAGTAGCCTCCACATTTTGCAGATATCACGTTGTTGTCCATGTTTCTTTGAAAATTTGTCATTTTTGGTTTATAGCCCTTTGCAATCCATTCAACCTAAAGAAGAATAAGAAGAAGTAGAAGAAGGAATGAAAATCCGCCACTTGTCATACTATCATTACAAAATGTTTTATATAATATATATTATAGAAGGTTTTGATTCATTGTCACATCAGTGTTATATGTGCCGTGTGGTGGCCGTAAATATTCGCCAGTACACTTTATCAAAGATGATGTATGTTCCATCCTTGAAGATCGTTCAGCACGACATTATTATTGTGTGTACGATGCACAGGTTAGAGGTATGTAGTTGGATATGCTCCTCCTTTTTAACTTTTTCTTTTGACATCTTGTGTGTGATATGCAGGCTTCGAAACCTCTGGTCCCCTTTCAAATTCCATTTTATAAAGAAATCTGTCCTTGTTTTTCTGTTTAGGGCACACGTATTCTTTTTGTCGGTGATATTTCTAAATTCAAAATTTCACTATATTCACGTTTAATTGTTGCCTTCTACTTAAGCCTGTGCTAGGGGGCGTTCAAGTGCTGTCCATGAACAGACTTAATCAAACCGAGCTGGCAATATTTATAATTTTGTCGTTTTTTATTCTTTAGGGATTTCTTCCTACATTTGATTGTGTTTGTTCATGTGAGATAATGAAACAATGTATCATCTCTCAAGCCCCCTAGCACCGTCTCATAAATGTAATTTAGGCTTGTTTCTATTAGTGTTTGTAGTCATTAAACATTTTTGTTTACAGGCCATCGTCACGGAATGGCATTGATTGTTTTTCGGACAAAGCCGAAACTTAGGTACGTTCGTACTTTCATAACAAAATGTCGCTGAATAACAGCCAATCATAAAGTCTTCATCAGAAATCATGTAGCCTAAAAGATGGAATATGTATACCTCTTTACTGATTTTCAGCCCTGTGCCTTGCAACGAGATACTGAAATTTCCTTTCGCACAATACTCACAGCTACAACCGCCGCCTCTTCCATACGGTAGCGGGGGAAGATCAGAAATATCTTGTGTACAAGTTGTACTAAATATGGTGTCATTACGTATAATTTTCCCCTCCTGGAAATTATAATCGTGAAAGAAAATAGCTCATCAATAATAGAAATAGAGCATGTTAGAAGTTTAACAGCTTAAGAAAGTAGGTTGAACTTGCAATAATGTGTCGTTAAGGTAGCAAAATGTAAATAAGTAGTATTCAGAATTCCTTACAAAATACTAGTTCACTTTGGTTATAGATCAACTGCAAACAGAGCACAAGAAGCAACATTTTGTTCATCTATGTGGTTAATATAGTATGTTTGTTTAAACTGAAACAAATTACCAAAAGTTTAAAGTTTTTCAGAAATAAAAATGAAAACACTTCTGAGGCATAATGGGCCTATAATTATATGTAATTTAGATAAATTAAAAATGACATGAGTTTGAATTTCTAAACGACTAATTTGATACCATGAGATCGACACGTATTTTCTGATATCTCGTCAAACCTTTCTTTGACCCCAGATTCCCAGCACTGAATCCATAATTGTCTTTTTCATTTACTGAAATGAATATTAATAATGTTTACAATAGGACCCGGTTTACTTAGATCATCAATTTATTCAATTTTATATATAACTGATACACCATTATTTTTTCTCCTTCTTATTTCTTAAAATAATTTTGTAAAATGGTAATTAACATGCACATTTTGTCATTATATAAATACCCATCGGGCAATTTTTTATAACACAGTGCAGTTAAGGAATCGGTTAATATTAATTAAAAATTTGCGAGCTCGATGGTTTTAGAAAATATCAACATGTCGTTCATTTTAGCACAATACATACATGTACTCACAGTGACTGCAGACAAAATAAGGTGTATTATTTTCAAAGATACACGACATTTAGTTATCTTTAACCTGACTTTTGTTTTCGAATTAACCACTTAACATTATATTGAAAAAAGGCTGTCAGCGTAAAAGCGGAAAAGTTATGTCTAAAACCTGAAATGTACTCTAGCGGTTCTTCTGCGGACATTCCGGCGCAGTATAATTTGACCATATGACTTCCGAGGACTCTCGAATATAGCCAGTATTCACCATCAGTGTAGGAGGGTCTACATAGTTTGACATCTTTACATGTCCATGGGACTGAATACAAAACACCATACTAATATAGTTCATACTTATATAATTCATAATAATAAAATTAATACTAATATGGTTCATAAAAATATAATTCAAACTAATATTGTTCATGCAAATATAACTGATATAAATATAATTATGCTTATATCATTCATGCGAATATAACTCTTGCTTGTAAGTTCATACTTATATAATTCGTTCTAATATAATTCATATAAAAAAATCATGTTTATATAATTCAAACAAATAGAATGCATACTTATATGATTCGTACTTCTATGATTAATGCTGATATACTTTATGCTTATATAATTCATGCCGATATAATTCATGCTTATAAAGTTTTCACTTATGTAATGCATACTAATATGATTCGAAACTTCTATAATTCATGTTTATATAATTCATGCTCATAAAATTCATGCAAATGTAATTCATGTTAATAAATTTCATACTTATATAGATCATATTGATATCATTTATACTAATATAATTTACGCTTATTAAATAAATACTTACATAATTCATACTTATATAATTCATGCTGATATTAATTCATGCTTATATAATTCATATTAATATAATGCATGCTTATAAAATTCTTACTTCTATAATTCAAATTATTATGATTCATGCTAATATAATTTACGCAAATATAATTTATAATTTAATACTTATATAATTCATTTTAATACAATTCATGCAAATATAGAAAAAACTAATAAAATCCATGCTAATAAAATTTATGCTAAATACCATTAGAACTATTGAAGGGTTTCCTCTATAAATACAAAGCAATTTTACAGATGACTGAAGAAAAATTACACAAACTGATTTAATAGAACATCATATTGTTAGGAAATGATTAAACCTAAATAAACTTAATACAGCTGTGTTATTAATATGTTGTGTAAAATTTGGAACGATTCTTGAAAGACCGCGGAAATATGTGACAAATGATCCGTAACCTATAACAGGAAGTAAACTATTCAATTGCAAACTATAAACCTTACATAATTCATGTCAACTATGAAGGAACTCATAACATCCTTATTTTATTAGTTTACTTTCTGTTATAGGTTACGGATCATATATACATTGTTTTTCTCTTTTAGGACAATTTCACAATGCATTTAACAAGGCGTTAATGTGCAGAATTAACAAACAAATAATTGATAAACAATTGCCCATAAATGATTACAGACACAAAGTCATTTTCCTGTTTATTAATTATATATACATGTCAATATTTCGTTAAACATCGGTTATTAGGAGTGTGGACGGTAGCTAACTACTACCACTTTCGTCAATGAAAATGGTTTTCAAGACTTTCAAGTTTGCCGTTTTGTGTGAATTTAGGGATAATATTTATAAATATTTCTATTTTGTACATGTAAAGGACTTGGGTTATTCTAAACTTATATATGTGACAACTGACAAAATAAATGTAGTTTAAATTGAATTTGTTATAGTTTTTATCTGAAATAGTTAATATTTACAAAAAGAGCAACAAAAACAACAATTATTAAATTCATCACGGAGTTACATACAACATCAAGAAATTAAAACTAGTAATTTCTACATAGACAATTAAGAGGATTTCCGTACTTATTAATTTGCAGACATGTGAGGCCCCTTTTTGATAACATTGTTGGTTGGCTTTACACGGCCTTGAACTACAGCTTCCAACCATTGTCTGTAAAAAAGGAGGAAAATCAAAAACCATATATGTTTCATCTAAGCGACCATCAGCTTTTATTTTCTGTCCTAAAAATGATTCCATTTTTTCTTGTTTTTTTTTCAAACTTAGTTTTTCAGTAATTTTAGCTTTGACAAAAGTGCATTATATCACTGCAAAGCCTCCTAATACTTCTGCGTCCCAAGAGGTACTTATAACACTTCAGTGACGGTCGTTTTCAAAAATAGAAGATCAAAAATGAATTACCAGCTTTACTAATTTATATAGAGAGAGCAGACGGATCGCAACTTTCATTTTCAACCTAAATTATTTTGATTTGAAAATTATATCAATCGATTTATCTAAAAATAACATATCTAATCTTTAGAAATTGCAATTAAATAGGTATTTTCTTATTTCGATAGACAAAAACATGAAAATAAAAAAGAATAAAAAATGTTTAGACAATCAAAATTAATGTAAGTTTAAGGTCAAATTTATATCTGAATTTTTCAACATTTTGAATTTCACATTGGTGTCATTCTGTTAATGATGTAAAAAGTCATCCCAGTTTAAATAAAATTATAAAAATTTGACCTTGATGGTCAAGGTTTATATAAAAGTAAAGATCAAACTTGACCACTTAAACATTTCGGCTTTGTCATAAGTGTTGATTTGTCCAAGTATAAGTCAAAATTGTAAATGCATAAGAGTTATAATATGTTAGGGGTAAATTAATTTGTATGGCCTTGACGGTCATTTTAAAGTCATTTTAAAATCATTTAAAGCACCAATTAGGTCAGAATAGATTTTTTCCAAGAATATCTCAAATCTTTAAAAAAAAATATGTACGGCCAATTTACGTAATTATCTGACAGTCAATGTCATTTAAATGTCAAGGTCCTATTTGAGTATTTTTTCATTATGTTGATTTAGTCAGAAGCGTGTTCTTTTCCGATTTGATTTGAATCTCTAAACAAATAACAACCAATTTTAGGGGGACAAATCAATAATTTGACTTTAAATGTCAAGGTCATTTTTTTCAAATTATGTTGATTGTCCATTTTTTATATTACTCAAAATATACCCAATTATAGCAAAATTTTGTGAATATTTTA
Source organism: Ruditapes philippinarum (assembly GCF_026571515.1). Taxonomy (NCBI): domain Eukaryota; kingdom Metazoa; phylum Mollusca; class Bivalvia; order Venerida; family Veneridae; genus Ruditapes; species Ruditapes philippinarum. The sequence goes on from NW_026854341.1 coordinate 5,753, forward strand.
CCTTCAAGTTCAAAGTGTTTCTTTTTCAAATTTAAGGTAAAGTTCCCTTTAGTCTTCTTGCAAGAATTTTCTTAAAGTTTTTTTTTGTGATCAAGTATTATGATGATCTATTTATAGAACTCATTTAAATATTCGATTCCACTTCGGTTCTGTCCGTGTAGTATGAGAATAAATAGGGAGTATATAACTAATGTTTTGAAGGTCACACCAGCTTAATGAAAAGGTCGGGATTAGGTCCGCAGTAGTACAGTCGGTTAAGTGATGGCCTTATATATGAGAGGTCCGTGGTTCGATCCCTACTGCTGCCATTGTTTTGGACCTACTCTTTCTTTAATTTTTGCAGTATTTCTTACTGGAAACGACCGAGTGCTTGCATAATTTAGTTGGAATATAAAGCAACTTAGAAACAATGTTTGGTCTCGATTTTAATCTGAATGAAATAAAATGAAATTGAATATTAATATTTAAACAGAGTATGTGCTTTACCAAAATAAGTGCAAAACATTTTAAAACATAACGGACAACATAAAATACAATCAAACAATTTTATAATGTTGAAAATGTAAATAAGGAAATAAAAACATGTACCTTTGCGGTTCCGATCTAACAAGACGTAGGACTTTTAGAAATTATAACCCCGTAATTTACCCTATTGAGCTATGACGCTCAATATAATAATTATTTTATACACAGAAAAAATAGGCAATAATCTATCGAAAAAATAGTGTGTACATTGACCGTATAATTAGTATGCAATTGACAGGTTAATAAAATCAAACAATAACAAAGTTATAGCCAGTTATATTGTTTGGCAATATTGACCTGAGACTGATTTATTTTCGGTAGAGGTTTTTGTTAGTTTCCGTAATTTATTACGATTTACCAATTGATTTTAATGATAGAACAATTATCGATACATTAAATCAAAGTTACCACCCAGTGGACAAGTGGTTAGTATAATGGCGTAACTATCGCGCAGTTGCAAGTTCAAATCCTTATATTTTTTACAGATTTCTCTTACTATTTTTTTAAATATATGCAACATTAGTGGTGGATGAATAATTTACGAACAAAGTTATTTACAAATTGCAAAACGGCACTCTCAATTCACGTTAATTACTTAATAAATGTCATAATATGGAAAAAATAGCCCTAACTGCCGTAGAAATATTGTAAAAAAATACTATAAATCTTTTCTTAAAATTTGGTGCAAATTTCTGTGATTTTTCCTTTTTCTTTTTTTTTTTTTTTTTTTTTTTTTGGCTAATCTAGAGGCACGCAGCATTATAACAAAATATTCTCCCATCGGTATACACATAGCAATTTTTTGTGTGGATAACTTGAAGTACTTACGCTAGGGCCATTCGCTGATATCAGCGAAAATAGAGCCAACTTTGGTCTCAAACTCCAATGGATCAACAGATGATCGGTTAGCACCGTTTAATTTACATATGTTCTCCGGCCTGTCATAGTCAATAGATTTACATACAGACATTGACATACATGTCCGTGCACACTCTTGATGATTTGTATCGTTAATTTCACGCACGGAATGACCAATTAATGCTTTATTAAGATTATCCTTGTTTATTTGAAATGGTTTACACGTGCTTGAATAAACAGTTCCGAGTAAAACAAAGTTAATAATTACAAATCCAGCAAGCAAAGCCATAGTTTTAAACTGATGTAACGTGAGTTTTTAGTCAACCAATACAGAAATGAAATCTGTATGATGACCGTATCTAAACACACGGGACACTCGCGTCACTATGATATGAAATGCCAGTCTCCCGTTTTAATCGATACAGCGCACGCGCAAGTTCAAGATCTCTATTGTAGCGAATGCGAAAGCTATAGACTTTTGTGGCTTAACCCTTTACCTCATATATACGCGAAACAACGCACTTTCGACCCCCCCCCCCTTTCTAGGCCTGAAATAGTGAAAAAATGTCCTATTTGAGCCCCAAACACATGTTTTCGTTTGAGAAATGTTGCTAAAAAAAGTGAGCATTTTTTCGGCGCCGCCCCCATCCAAAAGATACATCAGGGGATTGCCAGAATTGGGATGTGCCCCCTTCTGTTTGGGGGGTTTGAAGAAAATTTTGGACTTGTGAGAGGCTTAAAATGACCCCAGGTCGATCATAAGTAACGTGTAACAAACGCTGAAAAACCTTTGACTCTATCTCAATCCCTTGAGAAGTTGCAGCACTTTGAAATAAATTTTGCTGGAAAAATCGAGGCAAAATAGTGATTTTTGGCAATTTTGAGATGTCCCCTCGTTGCCATGGTAACAGGAAATTTAAGACTGAGCATGTTGTTACAAAGGCAATGGTCCAGTCAACATTTGTGCCAAGTTTGATTAGTATTGAAGCATTTTTCATAGTTTCATAGCAGTTTGAACTTGTAACAGGAGGCTTTTCAATGAAAACGGCCATTTTCACAATATGCTCATGGGGGAAAGGGTTAACTACAAAAAATTATAAATGTTACAAAACAACAATTTTTCACCAAAATTAGGTGAAAGACCACATGTTAACATGGAAAAACTAGATTTTGGTTGATTCCAAAGTTTTTCATCATTTTTTAACGTCCAATCAGAAATATAGGAATAAGTGTCGTATCCTATTAAAAAATGTTTTTTTTTTTGGTTTGAAAACATGAGCATTTTGAATATCTAGCACAATCTTTTTCACAGTAAAGTAGAGATAAAGTATTTCAGAAAAGTATATATTAAAAGAAACAACCATCACTTATAAATATAATATAACAAATTATTAAATTTATTTAATATTGTTCATCAACTGTTCAAATCTGTTTTAAGAAATTAACAATAATGCCTATGGGAAATAAATTAAATTCATCCATACATGCATATCAATAGTTAATAAATATTTAAATGAATTTTGTATGCTTATGGGAAATTTTCTTATTCGTAAATACTGATTTTACTTTGTTATTGGCTATAAAGTTGATGTATATCAAAAGTAAAAAATATTTAAATATAGGTTTATTTGCAGAGAACATATTACAGAAAAATGCCCTTGCATTGTAAGTTGGACATATACCGGCTCATGCCTCCCGATTAACTCCGTACCGCCCTGGGGTCCTGAAAAAATCCAGTATGTGTTTCGGACGAACAGACAACCCAGCAATGGACTTATTGGTATTTCTTTGATATTTATGTAAAACTTTCCGGCATATGTATGACAGAGAATTTCTACTTAAACAGACGATGTATGTAGTTTCTTCCTTTGTTTCAAATGAAATTATTGACGACATGAAGATCATAATCCATTGACTGTTGGCCGGTCCCGACGGAATGACGGATGCTTTCCTATATCGAGGAGACGGGGATACTCGTTATGTAAAAACGGAAGAAATGTTACAGGCTCGGTTACATTGAGCATGTTCATGGACGGTAGTGGCAAGTACAAACTATACAGTCAAAGCTCCTATCACCGGCTTAAGCAGTATTCAACAGTTTAACAAGAAAATGGTGATTTTTTTAAAAATAATCAACCGAAAATGTATTAAAACGTAAGTGACCATAGAACATTCAATGTGAAACGTTCGTGCAATTCGATGAAAAACTGCGTACGGTCTCCAATAAATAAACTGGTATTTATATAAGGAAGCATTTGAAACTTAATATTTTGACTAATTCATGTACTCGTACAATTTTAGACATGTTTTAAAACCACATCACTTACATGTATTTCGGTTGAACATTTAATTTTACTAATTTTGTTTCATTTAATAATTCATTGAATTATGTTTTATTCAAGTGCATAAAACTGATGTTGTTATAACTAAAAGCAACGCAATGACGGGTTCCTTGTAAATTATGCATAGATTGAGTTGATGAATGTTTGAAAATTAATTGATATTGCTCAGTCTAGAGATTGGACACTGATAGTTGAGACCAAAGTAGGTCAGTTGACTGATGTATTGTTTGTCTACTTGATTATTTGTTCCTTAAATTTTAAGGTAGTCTTACTGCAATGCTTTCCCGCGAAAAAAATTCTAACATCCGCCGTTATCGTAATAAATCGGTCATTTCCCGAACGTTATTTTTCACAATTTTCGGTATTCAATAACTTTTAACAGTTTATAACTGGAATTTGATATTTCTATAATAGACATAATAATTAGTTATTATAAACAGATTAGCATTAGCAGTATAAGTAACGAGGACAAGGTAAATGAATTTCATTTTGTTTAGTGATGTGATATTCTAAATCTTGAGCAACGGTTTTTATGATAATTTGTAAAAAAGACAAACAAAGAAACTTGCAATATTGTACTAATACGTATGATAATGCTGTGCGACCTCCGTTTGTCATAATTATAGAGGCATTTGCCCTGAAAAGATAAGAAGTTGCTGCCCTTTATCCAGCATTTACTAGCAATTCTGAAAATACTTTTTCACCAAACATTATGGACAGATTAAATTTGAATTTAAGATAATAGTTTGTTACTATGCCAACCAAAAGAAAGGAGTCTTTGAAAATCTTCTTCTCTGAAACCACAATGTCAAGCGCCTAGATTTTCTGCATGTAGCATCGTGTAATAGTTTTTTTTATAAAATAATTGCTCAAATTGTGTCCCTGGGGTCAAAATTGGATCAACCCTAGGGTTATATATATATATAGACTGTATATGGAAAACTTTAAAAAATATTCTTCTCTGAAATCAAAAGCTCAGGGGCTTTGATATTTTGCATTAAGGATAATGTTATGGTTGTCTATGAAAATTTTGAAATTATGTGCCTGGGGTTAAAATTGGCTCCACTCAAGGGGTCTCATATTTTATATAGACTTATAAAAGATATATCTTGTCTGAAACCAACAGCGCTAGAGCTTTGATATATTTTGCATGAAGCATCATCTTATGATTGTCTATGGAAATTGCACAACAATGTTTATTTACGTGAGCGTAACAGGGCCATTATGGCCCTCTTGTTATAGTGATATATATGTTGAAAGTTATTTTGAAGTATTTCAAATTTACTCATAAATCTTGCTTTGTTTCAGCTAATGAAAATACAGACCTTACAAAATAGCATTTGTGTGAAAAGGGTTTATTTATGATCTTTATTTTCCATGAGCTCAGACAGGGATTTTTATAGATTTGACCAATGCCATATAGTTAAAAGCCACAGTTGAAATATCCATTTTTTTAAATCAACATATGAGCCGCGTCACGACAAAACCAACATAGTGGGTTTGCGACCAGCATGGATCCAGACCAGCCTGATCATCCGCGCAGTCTGAATCTAATCCATGCTATGCGCTGTCAGTTTCACCACTTGTGATAGAGTTGGTAAGCGAACAGCATGGATCCTGATCAGACTGCGCGGATGCGCAGGCTGGTCTGGATCCATGCTGGTCGCAAACCCACTATGTTATATTTTTAGGCACGTTTATGCTGATGAAGAAAATGCAAAGTTTTAAGCTTGGTTTGAATATATATATGAAATAGCTGTTGATGTACTGCCCCCCGATTAGAGTCCTTTATTCTGAATAACACATTCAGACCGCACGAAAATTAGTGCTTTCACACTAGCACATAGTCAGTGAGAAGTTTTATTTTAAAGAAATTAAAAAATGATTGATGAATTTTAAACATTAAGTAATAAAGTATAGATTTTAAAATTATGAATGATAAATTTGAAAAATAAACTATGAATAATAAATTATAAATAATAAGTGATAAATAATAAATCATAAATAAAGGTTAATGCCAATATACATATGACTTATTATTATGTCTTAAACGTGTTGTATATTATATGTGTGTCACTTCTTCATGTGAAACATTGTTGACCTTTTTTATTTTTTATCTTGAATTTGTCTAATCTTTTATACATCTAACTTCTGATCTCAGGGAAACACCACACCAGGATACAAAAACCAAAAATGGACGTGGGAGAGATCGACGATCAGAATTCAAAGTTCAGTTGTTCAAGATGCATATAGAGTAGTCACATATGCAAAGGTTGGTGGAATTCAAATAATTTTATAAAGCTGACCAAGACATAACTGTCAATGATGGTGTTAGTGTTTTTCAAGAAAGGTTATAGTTGCTTTGGCCACATAGATAATATGTCAATTTATTCGATAGATCCACGTGGAGAAATAATCAATGAATTCACTTATTTGAATGGAACCAAATGTTCTTATGCAGAATATGTAAAAGAACAAGGAGTGTTCTCATGTCAGTGCCATTCAAAGAACAAAGTCTTTTGAGTCAAACTTGGGGCCATCTTATTTTTAGGGGGGAAAAAAGAATCAAATATTGAATAATCATTTTATTTTAAACAAAAAATGTTGAAGTTTACTTCTTTGGTATAAAAATACCTTGTGTTTTAAACATATGATCAGGTTTTTTTCCCATATTTTTAAAAAAATAATTAGCAAAATTTTTGGGGTGCACTTATTTCGTTCCCGCCCCAAAATTTCAGCGGTTGGCTCCAAAATATCTTTTTGTAAAAAAATTTAGAATGTTAATCAGATTTATTTTGCTGGTGGGGTTCGAGTAAGTGGTTGGGGGGACCTTTTTCCTTTTGGGGCCGATTTTCCAATTGAAAAATGTTTGGTTTATCAAATATCTGATGTTCATTTTTACCTTATATTTTAGAAAAACCCGATTTTTTTCAGTTTTTAAGCTTGGGGCTATTATAAAAAATAGCTGTTACATATAATTATCACATATGCTTGTTTAGCTTTATGAATAATACGTGTATATGTAAATTAGCCAAGTTCCATAACTCTGACATACAATTTCATTTAATATTGCCTATTTTTTACAAACTTAGTCGCCACTTGATTATTGTGACAGCTGCAGTTTTTGTATTTGTCATTCTCTTAATTCTATGTTTATTACTACCCTTATGGTGTTTACAACATTGGCACTTAAGGTGACAACGGAGTCAATTATCACTGAAAAAACCTAAAATGAGATTTTTTGCTTAAGTAATTTATCAACCATTCTGAACACATTCTGATTTAATTTTGGAACTCAGTTTAGTCCAAAAAATGTTTTTTAAACGTTTTTAAACGGTACCTGTACCATTTTTTATCTGCTATTCGCGTAACCTGTCAATTATCGATAATGCTCCCCCCCTGTTAGGCATCAATGAGGTTAAATCATTCCATATATCCGTGAATTACCGGTTCCATACTGGTCCAATCCAATACTACGCTAATTCATGTATCGTACAAATTACCGACATTTTTATGAATACTTCGTCTACCTTTTATTTAGCATTTTTATTAAATAAGAAATGTCGCCAATGTACGTAACATAATGTATAAAACATAAACCAATTAGCATAGCGGCAAATCGCACGACCACGGGTTCGTTTAACAAATATGGTGCTAAAAATATCCATTTATTATTAATTAAAGAAACAAGCACGATTCAGATAATGATTTTTTCTTTTATATTTATATATAATTTTTTTTTATGTATTTTTTTCGTTTTTTTTTATTTTATTATTTTCCATCTTTATTTTTTCTTTTTTTCATTTATTTGTTTTTTATTTTATTTCTTTTTGATTGATAATTGTTTAATTTATTTTCGTTCAGTTATTATTAAAATTTTAATTTTTTTATAATTTTTCTTTTCTTAATATTTCTGATTTTTTTAACATTTATTTTTTTATATAATCTTTATTTTTCTTTTTTTTTTTTTTTATAATGTTTCTACCATATTTTTAATCTATAAATCATGTTATTTTTTTTTTTTATTTTTATTTTTTTATTTCTTTATCATTATTTTAATTTTTAATTATATTAATTTATTTTTACAATTAAGTCTTTTTATTTTTATTTCTTTATATTATTTTCTTTTCATTTTTCTTTTTTGGATTTTTTTATATCTTTTTTTTCTTTATATTTACTTTATTACGTTTATTAATTTATTTTTTATTATTTTTTTTTTTTGTTATTGATTGTATATATTATTAATTTTTTTTTTTTTAATTCTTTTTTCTTTATTTTACCATTTCTTTGTTTTTTTTTATTTTCTTTTTATATTTTATTATATTATTTTTTTTCTTATTTTTATATTATTCTTATTTTATTTTAATATTATTAATCTTTTTCTTTCTTCGTGTTTATCTTTTAATTTTATTTTAATGTTAAAATAACTTGTCGTCCTTAACTGAAGATATTACATTGATTTATGGACTTTGAAACGATTCAAATGGCTTGCTTTACATTTTCACCTCGTTTTCTAACAATGTCAATTAAAAACAACAACAATAAAACAAACAGAACTTTTTTTTTATGTGAACGCCTATTGACTTGCGGTACGGTTCCCTGACAAATTTCTAAACCATTTTTTGATTGTGTTAAGGAATGATTATTTCTCTATGAATCAATAAAAAAAATATTAAATATATATTTATCAGTGTATGCTTTGAATAAATTGTTCGCCAGTAAATCGCACACAGTACTAATAAACCTGGGAACAAAGTAAAATTAATTATTGTATACCCACAGTAGAAACTGGATCTCTATGCCGTGTTCGTAAATGATTTTCATGATAATATATAGATTTCAAAGAAGGGTCAATCATAAATATCAGTGATACCTTTTTATTCATTTAAAATATTCCAAGCATTTATATCAATTTGGGAGGAAAAAATATATAATATCCCGTTCTAATTTGTACATCTACCATGGACTTTAAAAGACCGTCATAGAAGCTAAGTTTTTTCGTTATTTTAATTTATATTTTAACGGGAAATTCATACACAATACACAGACAGAGTACACTGTATATAAATAATAATAATGCTGATGATAATAAAATAATCTTCAAACGTGAAAAATTAAATACCCCGCTAACGGTGCGCAAATACGTTCCATTTCCCCCCACCAAAGTGCCTTCAAATTTTACCGAAAAGTGCACGTGACATGTGAAAACGATAACCAGAACGAAAAGTAAATCACGTTAAGATTTGAAGAAATTTCTGTTTATAAAACTGATATTTTATCAGCAAATTTTTAATTGGTTCAAAATGACACTGGGTCATAAAATGTTGTTAGAGTATGTTACCGCAACTTGTGACCCTCCTCTGTGCGATATTTGTGTAACAATTATTTTAGCGTGAACGTAAGGGGTCCGAGAGAGAACAGCCGATTTATGACACTTCGTTTGATGCGGTCGGACTAACTTTTGAATCGCAATAACCCTTTTTTAATAATCAAGCAATTAAACATGCGGTTTAAAGCACATGAAAGGGAATTTATTTAACGGAGGGAAACCGTGTCAGGGATTTTTGTTTGCTCAATCAGCGACTTAATTATCTTTAATTACGTAATATGTATGGTGAAAAAAGTCGTATAAAATGTTTGACGTTACGTAAATAATTTTTTGAGAAAAGATAGAAACAAATTGAGACACGGTTCCCCAGATATTATAAGTATATCTATTTTCCAAAAGTTTGATGACAAAAAAATAAAAAATGACTTTGAATATGACGATTTAAAAATTTTAGGATTTTTATTAAAAATCAACATTTACAAAGGCATTTTTTTTCAAATATGTTATTTTTTATGATGATCAACGACATTTAATGCACAAAGATTAAATAAATAATAATTATTACTAAAATAAGTTGGTTTAAATGACATTTATGTGAGTACCAAGGAAAGTGTCTGTTGTCACCTTAAGTACTGCAGTCAGTCTGTCAGGGTTTTTATGTCCTCTGTAAACAGTAGCCATATTTAACTTAAAAGCTATCTGCATTAATCTAGCTTTTATTCATAAAACAGTGTCAATGTTAGAAAGCTAAAACACTTAACTCTAAATTCGACTATTTTAATGTGGCCATTCCATTTGACTTTTTGGGAACGGTACATGCAGATTTTTTACCCGATTCAGGTATGTTTCTTACTTATAACTATTACTCAATCAATTTTGATTAGGAATGGCACAGAGCAACCCCGTAATTATATCAGATATCCACGCTAAATCAAAATTTTGAAAAACCCCGAGTTTATTTTTTAGAACATTTGAGTACAGTTTTTCTTTTCATAGCCGGGCCGAGGGGAACGGTACACACTCATTTATCACAACAAGCGACTTCTAGTAAGTCGTCTACTTTTTTCACTGATTCGTTGTTTTTTTTTCAAATTTATGTATTTTATTTATTTATACGAGAACATTTTGGCCTTTTTTTCTCAGTGTTTTATAGATAAATGTATCTTTTTTATTTACTCTTTCTGATATTTTATATTAATGCAGTGCTGTTTTAGCATTAGTTCATCAAGTTGAAATGCTACGGAACAGAGTGTTTTTAAAAGGGACACAAAACACATATACTTTTGGGATTGATACGGAGCACATTCTAACTAATAAAACTGGTAAGTCGCCATATGACCATGACAGTTTTTGTAAGACGTGGAACCTAACCAAAAAATCACCTACATTGCCTGAATTAAAAGTTATTGATGTTTTAAAGGGATATTCAGGCAAAATAATGACAAAAATATTAAAAAGATCTTATGTACTCAAATCACGCTAAAATGACTTTTCTTGAAGTTTTAGCATGAATTTCTGTATAAATTCTATATATTTTGGGTTTGAAGCGTAAATATATCTATATATGTTGAGCAAAATTTAGACGCCAATAGAATCATCAAATAGTTTTATTACAAGTCAGGTGACTTGAGCAAAGCCTTGAAGTTACAATAACAGATATTGTGGATATTGTATGATTGAAACAAGCCTAAGTCATTTATTTAACATTTTCTTTAACGTTTCCAGAGTCCACTTTGACAACTATTGTGAAAAGCTAGCGCTCTAACCTGACCCACGCGGGTCAAGTTAGGAAACCACCATTTTATTCTTCATATGGAGAAAAGTTTAGTTCTTTTGACTGTCTGATATATTCATTTTGAGGGCATTTACAGAATAATGAATGAAAAATTCAAAACTAAGAAATGAAAATTTTGCCTGTGTCTCCCTTTAAAAGCTTCATGTCGTTAAACAATATTTCGATACCACGGTCGTGATTAATTAGAAATTAAATTGCCGTTGCTTAAGTATAAAATGTTTTTTTTTCTAGTTTTACTAGTGCCACTTTGTGTATTAATAATGGCACTAACAGGCACCCACATGTTCAGTGGAGCAATGTCTGTCTAGCACACATGTGGAAATAACTACGAAACAGTAAATATTAAAAATGAAGAAATAAATATTTATTGATAAGCTATAACTTATATAATGTAATTGATAAATATTATTCATCATTAATAAGTAATAAGTCTTTGCCAGACGAACGTTTATTACAAGATGGCAGCCGAAAGTAGTTTGTTACAACATGAATTATTGTTTTGTAGCAAGGATTTTCATTCTAGCTTTAAAATATTCTTAGTAGATGGTGTTATACATTTCAGAATTACAAATGCTAATATTTTATTTCATTCAAGCAAAAAGATTTAAGCAAAAATATTTCCAACAAACATCACAAATCTGCACATACAAACTTAACAAATCTTAGTCATTGTAAAATGTTTATCTTTTATTACATGTATTAAAAGAAAATGCGATTATTCTAGTACATTATACAAACTATTAAAAACATTGAAAATGACTACAACTGCCACATGTGCTTCAAAATTGCCTAAAATTGCATTCATTATCTCTATTGAGTTCAGTTACGATTCATTAAACACGACTGACCAGTATACACCCTTTTGAATGTGTAACGCGATAGACAATAATTTCACGCTATTACTACCGAAACGCGTGAAATATTTAATAATACTCACATGCTTCCGTACTTTATTGACATGCAGTTATGGTTATAGGACAAAACAAAATTTACTACGAAGAAATTTTCCTATGTATTTATACGTAAGTCTAATATGTTATGTCACAGCAGGGTTATTGACATTATAAACAAAAGTGACCTACACCGTCCAGGAAACGAACCCGGATCGCCCGATTCACATTTCTTCCTATTGAGCTAACTGGGTGGTGCAAATGCAGTGAGAAAATGAGGCCGTGACTGTACACCAGAGTGGCACCATATCTAAAGTGCATACAACATCCTTAGCGGATAGAGAAAAACATTTACACACTTCAAATGATTTTAAGTTACCTATAATTAAATTTGTAAATATAAGTCCTCTTTAATCTTTTTTTTTATAGTTTTAATATATGAATCATCATGATTTAGAAAATAAGCGTTTTGTGTGAGTTTGTTTTAACATATTAACAGAAATGCTCCGTTATTAGATAGATAAAGTATTAGTTCAGAAACATGAAATATAAACATGTAATACAATTATTGAACATCTTATATTGCAGTATGTTTTTGTCATGATGAAAATATACATTTTTTAGGAGTAAATATCGCTAAAGTAAGTTGTATGTATCGTGTTTAGATATATAGTTCAGTGTTCGAAATATATTACACAATTTGTTGTTGACAACAACATAAACAACAACAACCACAACAACAAAACACCCATAATCACCGCTTAAAAAAACAACACACCCTGCTCCATAAAACAACAATAACACCACATCCACACTCACCACCTACAACAACAACCAAGCCACACTCAACCCGTTAAAAAATAACAACTACAACAACATATAAATATGCGGACAGCAGAACACTTATTAAAATTATTTTGCTGAATAATTCATTAACTATAATTCTGAAATACTTTTAATTGATACATAACAGAATATGGAGATGCAAATGCACTTAAAATGCATGGCTGATACCGACGACAAATTTTTAAAAGAATATTTGATAAAACTGCTAAGTTTGTCTACAAACGATACAAAGAAAAAAATTATTACATTTCGAATCGGACAATATTTGATGTAAGCAAAAATTCCATTTAATCGGTAATTGTTCCATATATAAACTTTTGGTATTGTCGAATTTATTTAAAAAATATATCAATAATCATCACATGTAATAGTGGTTGTAGAAAATTGTTTCAGTTTTTTTTCTGTTGACCACGACAGGTGAACATAAAGATTTTTCGCCTACAAATAATGCATATATGCGCTGATAACTGAGTAAAAAAAATTATAATTATGAAAAACAACAGTTTGCTCACCATTAAAGAGACTCAACTGATGTGTTTTTGACATGACGGGACTTGAAATATCTTTTTTCAAGGTTTATGCTGGATTCCATGTAAATCTAGATCAGTGACCCATGTGCAAATTTTCAGATTATTATCTCACTCAATTTTTCCAGAATAATAATTATCATAATTGTGAAAAATGACCCAAAATTGCAAAGCATTGTAATGATTTTCACTGAAATCGGGAAAGAGAATAGAAGATCATTACAATTTTTAATTTATTACTGAGCCTGTTTCTTTTGCATATCTTTCTGATTTAAATGTCCCAGTTGATCAATGTAAGAAATTCAAGTTTATTTTTTTGGGTTTTTCGACCTCAGTCGAGTTCCTTTAATGTAGAAACTACTGAGGTTGACCATTGATACAGATTCAAAACCTCTACCTAGCCAACATTTTCACATTCAAAATATTGGACAATACACCATTTAAAGATAACAAATAACACAATGAAAGCAAAATAAAAAGGTTTGTATGCACGTCTGAATTAAATCACAACTCTTCAACTTGTCGCTCATTAGCTACTAGGATTACACAAGGTCACTGTCAATCACACTTTGGACTCGTGGCACTCTCGTCTGCTACCACTGTAAACAGTATAAAAGAAACATCTTGATTAAACTATCATGCCTCCAGATTCATGCCTATTTTCCAGAAAATTTTGACTTTGACTTGCAATCTACGTAAAATACTAAAAGGAGGTCAAATTTTGCAAAAATGGTCCCTACTGCAGTAGTTATGCAGTGGAAATATGGTGATGAATTCTGCAAAATCATTCATATATCGGACATAACATGTAAATTATTACTTGAATCTTTACTCTTTTTTACTTATCTCAAAATCGCCAAGTATTTGAGCCTCAATTATAGACATGTTCAAGGTAATATACCAATTCATCTGATGAATCACAGTTCCGCTCTTAAAATTGATACAAAATGGAAGATTACAGTATGTTTTTATTGATATGTGAATTTGGCAAGTAACCTACATTATAAGGTTCAAGTATTTTGTCTATTTTTACTAAGAAAAAGAATCCGTACTCTTACGAATGCGTACATCATCGGCGGAACCAACGGTACACATTCCGTACCACATTTACGGTAAATAGCCTTGGTTATCTAGGATGATTCCTATCGAAATTTGTCGGCCCTTTCCGTTAGTCTTTGGATAAGGAACCGAGATATTCCGATTGGGATGATTCTTGTTTACGGTAAATACCCTTGGCTTTCGAGGATGAAATGCTTAGTGAGTCTCAGACTTTGTGCAGAGCAACTTTCATACATGTATCAACTCTTTTTGAGATATGACAAACTCAATACAATCCGCTTGAGAATTATATGTATGGCCAATCGTTTTTCAGTAATGAGGTGAAATAGAATTTTAGTAACCGTCGAATTACAATTCAACTATGACGCCATTATTGAAAGAGGAAGAACAGAACATTTTATCTGAATAAAACTTTATGCGTATTGCCTGCTGCACAGTAAAAGGGCCAATTGTGTTAGCATCTTAGTCAAAAAATAAAGTTAAACATACAATGAAATATTTGCTTTTTTAAGAACATTAGGATGTCTGTAACAATATTTTTGGAAAGAAAGGATATGTTTTTGAATACTTTTTTCAAAATATTACATCTTTTGCGGACCGTGTTGGAGGGGACGGATGTTACAAAAATGTACTAAAAGTCTGAATATCTTAAAATTTATAATAAAAATTGTATGATTTCTCTGTATTCTATTGATATATTATGTATTCTATGTAAGTGTCACAAAACTTTTTCAGAAAATTCATCTTAGATATAAAAATATTTGCTTTCATTTCCTTTACTTACAAGCTTCTTTCACTTGATTAATAATAATCAAATGGGACAAATCTATGAAAATACGCTTGATATTTTTTGAGAAAAAACAAAACAAATTTTAATCAGGGTGTTGAATGATATTTTTTTATTTGTTTACTTTTCATTGACTGCATTTTTAGCCTATAAAATTTTGAAGTTCAATAAATCCTTTGACTTAATTGATCTACAGCTTACTTACTGACAGGCTTTCTCTAACAGATAAGGTAGTCCCTCCCACGGTTTTTAAGCATATGTACATCACCCTATATTGGCACCCCAACTGTTTTGTAATATATCACACTTTCCAATATACAATACACAGCTCCATATATACAGCTCGTTCACTTCCAACAAAGTGCCAGCCCTTCTGTGTGTATATAGTTAGGATCCATACCCCACTGTTTTATTTGGGGCTGGAACACATGATTTGTTAACTTTTTAAAGCTAAAGACTTTATGTTTTAACAATTGACCATTTTTAATCAAAGGTACTTTCAACAACTTTAGCGTTTGCACCTCTCTTAATATCCTGTTTTGAATTTTGTGTGTGTTACTTCTAACGTTAGTTCTTTTTTTTTTTCTTAAATGTTATTGGTATTTTATTTGTTGTGTGAAACATTCCTATCATGCATCATAAGAACAAGATAAGTTTAGTATTACCTTTAAAAAGAATAATTAGTTCATTTCTGTAACATTCGTCTCCTTCTGTACCCTTAGTTTGAAAACACAGAATAACAAAAAATACATTTGTCATAAATTCATATAAGCTTAAATATTATCTTTATAAACTTATAGGTCCACTTGATGTTTAAAAAATAACATATAAATTTTATTTCCAAGTAAATAATTTTGTTTTCAGAGCAAAAATATTGATTGTTTTCAAAATTAAGGAATTTGGTGTTCACAAATAATAATTTTTATATAAATACATCATTTTAGTCCTTAATTACTGTTATTTCTTCAGTTTACATTGTAACTTTGGTGTTTTAGTGTAAAATTCCCATTTCAGTTATAGTTTATGTGAGATTTAATAAGTACCTTATATAGGGGACGGATGTTACAGGGACGGATGTTACAGACAACTTTTATATTATTGTATCTTTTTTCTCATAAACATAGAAATTGGCAATTTTCTAACATTTTCATTGTAAGACTATCAATAAGCACCAGAAACTGTCTTTTATTGTTTTATAATTGGATATAAGAGGGGGACGGACATTACAGTTTTTTCATCACAAATTTTTTTTCACCACTATAATGCCTACTATGATGGTAAAAATGTTTGAAAATTTGAATTGAAAACACTTTACATATGTTTTTAATTCATATTTCATTAAATTAAGACAATAAAGTACTATTTTATTTTCAATTGCATTAAGATATACTTGTTTAATTAATAACTAAATTTTGAAAATTCTGATGCATTACAAAAGTCCTATTTTACTAAAATCATCTTAACGATAAAAACAAGGATGATATATACCAAGTATTTTATATCACTGGAAAGGTAGTTAAATTTTCTATGTGAATGTAAAAAATAAGGGATAAATTAAACAAATAATAGTGGTGTTAATTCTAAAAACAAAAACAAAAAACAGATGCTAACACATTACATGTAAAATTGGGCATTTTTAGGGTATGGAAATGTCTGTATCTATATTTTGGGTAATGCTATCATAAAAAACTTTTGGGCAGATTTGCTTTATAGTAAGTCCTTTGTAAAAACACAAACAAATAATTGCAAATGCAATATATTTTTTGAAAAAGCCTGCATTACATGTATTTTTGAAAAGTTGGCACATTTACTGTGCAGCAGGCAGTATATCAAAACGAATGTTTCAATATGCCAAGTGCTTCTTCTTTAAAGACATAAGTAGTATGATTTTATTGTTTTCTTCAAAGTGAAAATATGCTGCATAACTTATATGCATAACTTGCCATCATTCTGGTTGTAAGCGATATACAATTCGCCGTTTGGATCGCACCGACCACAGTAGCCTCCACATTTTGCAGAGATCACGTCCTTGTCCATGCTTCTTTGAAAATTTGTCATTTTTGGTTTATAACCCCTTGCAATCCATTCAACCTGAAAAAGAAGAGGAAGAAGAAGAAAAAGTAAAGAAGAAAAGAAATTTCGCCAGTTGTCATACTATCATTACAAAATGTTTTATAGAATAAATGTAATAGAAGGTTTTGATTCATTGTCACATCAGTGTTATTTGTACAGTGCGGAGGCCGTAAATAATTGCCCGTACATTCTATCAAAGATGGTGTATGTTCCATCCTTGAAGATCGTTGAGCACCACATTATTATTGTGTGTACATGTTAGTGGTATGTAGTAAGGTGGTTCCAGTATTCCTACATGAATACAATATAATCATCCAGAGGATATGTGCCTCCTTTTGACTTTCTCTTTTGACATCTTGTGTGTGATATGCAGGCTTCGAAACCTTTGGTCCCCTTTCAAATTCCATTTTGTTAAGAGGTCTTCCCTAGTTTTCCTTTTTAGAGGCAGACACATTCTTTTACTCGATGGTGTTTCTAAATTCAAAATTTCACCATATTCGCGTTTAAATGTTGCCTTCTACTTAAGCCTAGAGGGCGTGGATGGTAATTTGCACTTTCAATTGCCGTCCATGAACAGACTCAATCGTTTTTTATTTTAATTCTTAAGGGATTTTTATCTTCCAACATTTGATTGTGTCTGTTCATGTTGGATAATGAAACAATGCAACATTTGTCCCTAGCACCGGGTAATAAATGTAATTGAAGGCTTGTTCCCATTAGTGTGTGTAGTCATTAAACATTTTTGTTTAAGGGCAATCGTCACGAAAATGCCACTGATTGTTTTATCGGACAAAGCCGAAACTTAGGTATGTTCGTACTTTCTTAACAAAATGTCGCTGAATAACAACGAATCAAAGTCATAATTCTTATGTAATGTATTTATTAATGCTTCCGAGGGATCACATTATTTCCAGATTTTTATTCTTCAGATATCATATAGCTTGAAAAATGTAATATATATATACCTCTTTTCTGAATTTCAAACCTGTGCCTTGCAAGGAGATACTGAAATTTCCTTTCGCACAATACATACAACTACAACCGCTGCCCCTTCCATACAGTGGTGGGGGAAGTTCAGAGTTATCTTGTGGAGATGTACTGAATATGGTGTCTTTACGCATAATTTTCCCCTCCTGGATATTAAAATTGCGGAAAAATAAATTAGCAACAATTATATTTATAAAGCAGGCTAGAAGTTTAACAGCTAAAGAAAGAAGGCTGAACGTGAAGTAATGTGTCTTTAGGGTAGCAAAATGTAAATTAGTAGTAATTTGACTTCCTTACAAAATACTAAATCACTATAGCTATAGATCAATTGCAAATAGAGCAAAAGAAGCAACATTTTGTTCATCTATGTGGTTAATATAGTATTTTTGTTGAAACTGTAACAAATTACCAAAAGTTTAAAGTTTTTGAGAAATAAAAATGAAAGCATTTCTGAGGCATAATTGGCCTTTAATTATATGTGATTTAGATAAATAAAAAATGACATGAGTTTGAATTTCTAAACGACTAATTTGATACCATCAGATCGACACGTATTTTCTGGTATCTCGTCAAACCATTTTTGGACCCCAGATTCCCAGCATTGAATCCATAATTGTCTTTTTCATTTACTGAAATAAATAGTAATAATGTTTACAATACGACCCGATTAACGTAGATCATCAATTTATACGATTTTATATATAATTGATACATCATTATTTCTTCTTATAAT